>NW_025942630.1:419714-430005 GCF_000764305.2 Hyalella azteca
CTGCTGTGCTCACCACCATCACGCTAATGTGCTGCCTGCTGTGCTCACCACCATCACGCTAATGTGCTGTCTGCTGTGCTCACCACCATCACGCTAATGTCCTGCCTGCTGTGCTCACCACCATCACGCTAATGTCCTGCCTGCTGTGCTCACCACTATTGCTACTGTGCAGATCTGCGCGGGCACAATGTCTGGCGAGGCTCTGCTGTACGACCTGCGCAACCTGCGCACACCGCAGCACTCGTGGTCAGCTCACTCCGGGGCGCTGATGACCATGGCACCTCGGCCTGCTGCCTCTGTCAGTTACTCAGTTGTGACGCCTGGTCAAGCGTATTGTGTTCCATATGATGCACATGTGATATAGATACCTGTTTATGTGATATAAGATTAATTATGTAAATGTGATATAGAAACCAATTCTATGTGAGGTAGAGTCCAATTCTGTGTAATATAGCGACCAAATATACGTGATACAAGACACCAAAATTTGTCTGCAAAACAGGTATTCTCAATGGTTATGCTCATTTAGTATTTACGCCTTCAAAGATTATTTTCCTAGTCAAACCGAGCCCGTGTGTGATGAGATGTTAAGCCAGTTTCTCATTCAACTCCTATCGATATATTTTAGTTCCATGAGCCGTGGAAAGAACCGAAACCATTCTATTTTAGGTAATCTCTACAGCTCTCTTACCAATACGTCTCTTTTTAATTCTACTGTGGTAATATTAATACTTGTTTTCTGTGGATTTTAAATTCTGATATGACGAATAATGTGTGTTATTTCTCATTGCATCAACTCGTTTTATTTTCCCATATTTCCAGAACTTGCAGAAGAAACGCAGAACTCCTCACCAAAGAACAAAGTAAGTTTTTAAGTTGAATTTAGACTTGCTTCTATTGTGTGATTTTAATTTTTTGATGCGCAGGCATCATATTTATAGCTTACAATTATTTCTGACATAGTTTGGTTTCGATTAGCTGTAAAATGAGTTTATACTGACTTCAAGAAATAACAGTTTTCTATTTATTTTACATTTTCTTCTATTAGACTAAAGATATAAATATCCTACATTCTTTCCTGATATCTATTTGAGAGGTCGTTGTGTAAATATCAAAGCTTCATCCAACTTCTCTCAGATTATGCCTTTCAATTTTTCTGTTCACATCCTTCAATGATTGTGATCAAAATCTTGTTATGAATCTCAATAACAGGACGCTGTCGGGAGAAGTTCCTGAGATTGTGGTCGATGTGCAGCCGCCAACAGAGGGCGAGGCACCTTCCTCCAAATATTTCAGTTCCACTAACCTGGACGACTTGAGCGCCGATGTCTTCTCACCCGTTCGAGACGCAGGCTTGTTTGTCGAGTCGAGTGCGCGGGACAAGCCCCTGGCTAAAGACGGTGCACCGGTCATGAAGCTCGCAAGTCTGGGGGGCAACGAGGACTGTGACGCGGATGCTGCCAATTACGATGCTGACGGACTCCTGTCGCCTGTCAGAGGCGCTGCTGACATGGCAGTAAGTTGTGGTGTGATGCATCCAGACCAGTGTTTCCTTTCAAGATTACATCTTTGGTTAGTAGTCGAATTAAAATGCTTTCATTCGTGCAGTTACGTTGTGCAGTTAGTTCCATCTAACATCTCGTGCTGTAAAGAAACAGGTTTAGATTTTCTAATTTACCCTAAATTGTAATATACTCTCAGAAAGTCTGTCGCTATATTTAAGTGTAGTGTGTCATGCAACTAAGTGCCATCTTCCGCGTTTTGTACTTTTATCTTTAATTTAACAAATATTAATTTGAAAGCTTATCCACTTTCATTGCAGTAGTTTTCTCCAGTTTCAGGCAGATGACATGCACCGGACGCCTTATGCCTCTTCCCGCAATGAGGCCCTGGTAACTGACTCGTCCATCTCATTGACACCTCGCAGCTCCAGACGCGATGAGTCGATCCGTTCTTCACTGCTTCGGATGGCGGGAGAAAAGTCAACTTATTTGTCCCCAAAACGACTAGCAGGGAAAGATTTGCATGCAATATCCCCTGAACGCTTGATGTCGAGTATTTCAGCTGTAACTTCCCCTCGGCAAAATCTGAATAAGTTGGACGTAGTGCCACTATCTGCCAAGGAATCAATTGAGCCTTTTACCACTCTTGAAATGAAACAATCTGAGAAACCTTCTTTATCACGCGGCCCTTTTATAAAGAAACCTTCGGATGAGCATGGCTCAACCAGTGCTTCCAAGGCTTTAGAATCGCATTTTATTGTTGAAACTGCCTCTCAAACGTCAGGCCAAACCAATGATGTCATCTTGGACCGTGGCTCAAAGACACAGCAGAGCTTTCCTTCTCCTGCCATGGCCGACACGCGGCTATTTTATGAAGGTTAGTAAAGCTGATAAATGCAGTTATTTAGCAGAGGACGTGCAAAAATATTGTATATTATAGGGAAATTATAATACAGTATTTCATCTCTCTCGGTCCTACTTTGCTTTGCAGCCCATGAAAGGAAGATATAATTATCAATTCGTTTACTAACAGCTCTATTTTGTTATTGTTCGCTGATTCATATTGTTACTAGAATTTGTGAAAGTAAATAACTACCTGATAACTTTTGATAAGGTGCATAATTAATATGAATTGTTTTCATTTATATTTTAAATCACTGGGATTATAGACGACGTGCTGTCGCCATTACGAGATGGTCTTGCTGTCGAGCCTGCTTGCGTTTGGTCATCGAAGAAGGTGAGCGACCGCCTTGCTGCTATTGATGATCTTGTACGCAGCAGCGTTTCACCTACCGGCTCACCATCCCGCAGTAAAACTCATCATGATTCGAAAATTACTCACCTATCTCCTAAAGATAAGGAAAATGTTCCTCAAAAAATTCCTTTTTCTCCTGCGTTTGATCCATCAAATTCGACCAACGTTAGAATGAACGAAAGTCAGTTACATAACTCGCCCAGACCAAAAACAGCAATGCCAACTGTCATCGATGCCCCTCAAAACCAAGATAAATTGCTAAGTAGACTCACTGAACATGCATTGCATGAAGCGTCAAATAAAGACTTTCAATTTGAAAAGAAAACTCCGAGAAATTCTGCAACTAACTCTACTTTGGAGTGTCTTCTGAAAAACTATGAAAACATCGTGAATAAACTTGCTGTCCTGGAATCGCCTTCTGCCAGGGGTGAGATTCGTTGTTACAAGTAATGATGTGAAGATAGCATTTATTTTCTGCAAAGTGTTTATAGAATAAGTCCATTTATAGACCACTGCAAATATTTTATCAGTGAATAGATTAATTTAAACTTTCACGCAGAAGCTGAATAAATTAGGCATTAGAAGCTCATATTGTCTATAAAAATACGATTTCAGATTAAAATAAAATATCGGCGTGAAAAGAGCGGGCAATATTCAAGATGCATGGTTTCATTCATGGCAAAGAAAAACCTCATCTAAAACACTGATGAGTTGTTTTGATTTCCAGGCTCTGACGAGCCGCCAACTGAAACTGAAACGACCGGCCAGGAAGACGCTGCGCCTCCCGCTAGTGAGTTGTCTTTTTCATTACGCTATATATGTTTGACGACACGTGGTTGTTGAACTCTATATTTTAATAATTTTGTTGCTAGCTAATTGCTCTCATTCCTGCATGGCAGTAAGAGAATAATTTTTTATCATTTTTAGTATACCATCTCCGTTTTTACATGGCTTGACTACACCAGTTCCTTGTCACCATTTTTGTCGCTGAAGTAGGCATGATCTAACTTCCTTTTCGTTTGTTCAAGATCATTATAGAGTGAATTGGATGCTCAATTGGAACGACAAATTCGATTGGGGGCTTTGCGAGCTAAAGTTTTACGTTTGTTGCAATTTAGTTACAGGCAATACTAGTGCAACATCGCAGTCGTTGACGCTGGCGCTGGTGCGGAGCTGCGTTGCAGATTCGCTGGATGAGCTCGAGACGAGAATCAACAGACGCTTCATCCACCTCAACTACACGCTGCTCACCACGCTCGTACAGCAGACGGTCGGTGTCTGGACATTAGGCGCAAATATAGCCTACTAAAATCTGCTTTGCCTCTCATCCAGACAGCGCACATTTAAATTTGTTCGATATTTTTAGCAAGAAAATGAAATCGATTTCAAAATGCCACTATCTCGAATTATTCCCAAGTTTCGCTTCAAATTAATGAAATACGACTGGTGTATGTTTGCGGCGGACCTAGCGAGTGTCAAATATATTTCTTTTGACTAACTTCTTCCTAAATCAAGCGAATCTTTTTATATTAAAGTATTTTTTTATGTGAAATGAATTAATATTACTGTTCACCTATTTACTTTTACAATTACCGAGTCTTCTCTAATTTTGTTCTCTTCTTGATTTCTTCAGCGTGAGATTGAGGAGTTGCATAAAAAATATTCCCTCAATGAGGAACTGCTCGAAGAAAACCTTAGACTGCAAGAAGAAATTCGCTACCTTCGAGCTAACTACTGAATTTTGCTTGCATAGTTTTCATTAGGAAAAGCAAGGTAAATAATATTTGTTGATGTATGATTTTATGCGTAAGCAGTACGTAAGTATTGGATCGCAATGTTATCACACTCGCGTCATTACCGTGACTTGCCTGAAAAAGTAAAATTTTCCTCGCCAATATAGATTCTCTAATACATTCTAAGGAGGCTATAACAGATAGATTTTATATATTAAGGATCGTGTCTACTGCGTGATGCATACCTATTATATTTGTTCATCGTACAATTCGTTGTTTAACTACATAATAGTATATAATAACAGTGGCTGGGTTTATAATATTCATTACGAACCCAATTTCCGACTCTGAATTAATAACTTATTGCCGGTTAATAAGAAATATTAATGGTAACCTTGTAACTGTAGATATTGTTTTATATGTCCTGGATTTTGCAAAGGTAGGACATTTTGAATGGTAATAAAAGTGGTCAAACAAAACGTTTATTTCATTTCGATATATTATACACGATTGAAATTGAATTAGGCTTTGTCACACAAACAGTTTCACAAGTCAATATTCGCACGAAAAAGATGTAAGACAAAAAACCAAGATAACATAATATTAATCAAACATTTTTGCAACGGTTCATTTTGAGGACCTTACTTAGGGCAATTTCAAGTAGTAATTTGTTATGTTGTCGGAAAGTTTTAGCCAATAAATTCGAAACATGTAACGAAAAACTCAATGAGAGAACATAATAATCAAAATACTATCGACCAACTATTTTGGTTTCTTAACTAAGGTTCACGCCGGAGAGTTTAGACGTAGAGTTCGAAGTCAATCCTGTTAGTGTGATACCAGGCGGTATCACTGCTACCCATTTTCCTGACATAGGCGCCCTTGCTTAGCTTGCCGCTCTCCTGCCACTTGACCAGCTCACTGGCCGTGTAGGGACCTTCGAGCTCAGCTTCATCCTTGTTCTCCCAGCGTAGCTGCCACCGCACCTCCTCTGTTATCAAATACATGCAGATCATAACATTACTTCCAAATTGTAATGATAATATTTACATATGAATTTTGAAGAGAAGACTGATGATCTGTTATTTCTGTGTAAAAACGAATCTTTCATTAAACTGATTTTCATAAGCCTTTCACCAAGGTTAATCGGTCCAAAAAAAAATCCGGTATTAATATAGTTGCACAGCAGGAAGTACCTGGAATGACTTCAAATAATGTACCATAAGTGATCTTCATGTGCCTATTGATAATGATGCATAGAAAAACCACGAGCTTATCAACAGCCATTATCCTCCTGTTAATGGAATATTGTTAGTGTTAAACAATACGCCTTAGGGGCCACTGCGTTGGCACATTTCTCCCTACGCTAGACTAGAGCGACTCACCATATGATATGAGAGATATGCGTTGGCATATGTCTCCATACGCTTGACTAGAGCGACTCACCATATGATATGAGAGTTATGCGTTGGCATATCTCTCCCTACGCTAGACTAGAGTGACTCACCCAGTGCAGAGCCTCCCAGCGCCGCCTCTCCCTGCTTCGCCGCCTCGCTCACCTCGGCGAACATATCCAAGGCAGGCTCGTTGTTCTCTGCACGCTTCACCTGGTGAGTTAGAGGCACAAACATCAATGGTTAATTATGAAAACTTTCAAGCTGCAGCTTCTTGATTTTTCTTGTATCACAATCTATGATTTGTGGATGCATACTAGTCGTAATAAAAAAAATATAATGATTATCAATCACTTTTAATAATACAATGATTTTGAAGTATATTATACTTCTGGGATGTGAAAACTAGCTTTAGAAGGTAAATATTATTTTACTGTTGCAAGATGTTTTGATCCACTAGGATGAAACACTAATGAAAAAATTCCAGTAATTCGATAAAAAAAGTTTGAACTGATACTTAACTCACCCCCACGAAGGTGATGTACCGAAAATACTGCTATCAAATAGGCAATAAGCCAATTTCTCTAAACATTCCCAGCAACTCACTTTAACGGAGATCATTTCATAAGTTTCCTGATAGACGTCCATGTTGCCCAGCTCCACAATTTTGTTCACAAGCTCAGTGAGTTGCAGCATCGCCTCCATGTTCCCGCTGCTCTCAGGCTCTGAATTTTGTTTTTGTTGCTTCTTTAGCTTCCATTTCTGAGCAGATGTCAGCTTTTTACCGCCTCCCAACCTCTAAATAAAACTATAGGTTAGAATGTAAAGTAATATAAAATAAAGTGGTGTTGTTGAGAATGTTGCAATAATTATGTAATACCGTATGTTAGAGTAGTTATAGAATATGTACTATGAAATCTTCCATAAGCACCCAGTCCTGACCATTATGACACAATCAAGCTCAGTTGTAGTTACAATTGAACACAACTACTATCATAATATATCATAACATCATATTTACACTTGCAGCATGATCGCACCTTAATACGTAAAACGAATCTCCCTTTGCCCACAATTGTGCCAATACCTCGTGTCTTTAACTTAAAACCAATTTACGGAGAGTTTCTGAACTTCAATTGTTTGAGTTTATAGCAAATCTATTCTGATCATTCCTTTGAAAAAGATGGTTATATTTGGCAGCAGAAAACAATTGAGCTTGTTTACCTTGAGTGCCTTCTGAACAGTTTCTTCTGGCTTCAGATGCAGCATCAACTGCTTGTATATCACTAATTCCTTATTGCCAGTTGCTTGTTCTGCTGTTGTACTGTTATCCGCCGTCTCTTCAGCTCCCTCATCATCACTCTCGTCATCCGAGCCATACTTATTCTTTACATCTTCTCCGTGTTTTACCTGCATAACATGAAGCATTATTAGATCAAATCAATCGATGGGTTTTGAACGACCTCACTCAAATACACAAACAATCAAACAAAATTATTTGATGATGCAAAAGTAGAGCACAATAAATTTTTACGACAGCAAATGAAAATTCATTAAATACTTACAATGAGTTTCTGCAGTTTTTACTTTAATTTGTTCAATAGAATAATAAATTTTACAGGAGCAAACAAGAGCTTCTACTTAATTATGAATTTAGATTTATTCTTTTAGGCAAATGGGAAGTAATTCACAAAGGATCTAATTTGCAACCATTGTGTACATGAGGGTGTGGCAATATTTTTATCTACACAGCAATTAAGGGGAGCGCCGCGGTCAAAAAAAAAAAAAAAACTTTTTATCTACCACCCGATTATTTCGAAACTTGGTACACATATGTTGAACAGAAATCTAAGACCTTTTTGTTCATGTGAATTTTTCCAAGAAATGAAATATAACGTGAAATTCATAGGAAACGGCAAAAAAGGGGTAGGTACCTACTGTAGAAAACTAGTTATCTCATACTAGAATTAACGTGCTACAACATCGAGAGACGTATCATTCGATTCGTAAAAACCATATCTAGCGATTCATCAATTTATTTTTCCAAGTTCATATTTGTTCGTGTGTGGGTTATTGGTTATTGCTCGATTTTTGTATTTACGTCTCCCCGCCCCCTTTTGCAAAATACAATTCAAACAATATTGAATTAAAAAAATGAATTAGTGAATCGCTAGATATTGATTTTACAAATCGACTAGTATATCTCTCAATGCAGTAGCTTGAAAATCATATGAGGAACCGAAATAGATTTTTAAGATGACGTATTTGGGAAATTTTAATTAGTAAGGGTAGTCAAATAAGTAAAATTGAATGAGAAAAGAATAAAATGCTAAAAAAATTATAATACTGTAGCCCCAGCTTTTCCACTGCCAATTACTCGTATTTAGGATACCATTACGGGCTCTTAGATTTATTTTTGTCCAGTTTTACGCCTGCAATAAGCTAAAAATGTCAAATTCTAATATATTCGTGTATATAAAATGGTCATTTTACACAAGTTCAAAACGGCCTAACGCAAAAAGTATTGCAAGCAAATCTTTGCTATTTGCTTTTTTGGACGCTCCTTGTTTGCAGCTTCAAAATGAGTCGAAACAAATTGCAATTAAAGTAAATCATGATCTATAATTCTAATTTTTCAATTTAATCTCTGTACATTTTGTTGAAAAATGATCATTTCATATAATTTGAAAGTTTTATGCAAAAACTAGAGCACGCACATAAATGTGTTTTGATGCGTAAAGGCCCGTTCACACTAGGGGGCAACACACGGGCGTCAAGCGCCTCACCGCCCCTCTGTGCAGTGTCTACGTGCGCTTCTTGTGGGCAACGAAGCGACTCACAGGCGCCCTGTCTCGCGCAACACAAGCGCGCGCCGCACTCAGTAGTCAGTAGACGGCTGTCTGTGGTCTAGCAATGTTGTCTGTGTACGCTGGTCCTTCATTATGGCAACTAACGCCACGCTTGTTTGGACTCGCTCTCTGGTAGAGAGGCTAATTGATCTTTGTAGGGACCATGAATGCCTGTAGAGAGTTCAGTCAAAGAAGTATAAATGTTGAAATGCAAATGAACAAGCTCTGGTGAAAATAGTTGAAGTTTTAAGAAACTTTTGTGTGAAAGTCACCATTGACAAGGTTCGCAAGAAAATTCATACATTGCATTCGCAATTCCATCGGGAAATGAATTTCATTGTAAATGAATTCCATTGCATATGAATTCCATCTCAATTCCATTATCCTGCTTTTGGGTGAGTGGCATTATTTTCGTTAGCAGAGAGTCAAACAAGTCCACTGGCAGTCTAGTATAATTTTTAAAGTCTAATGCATTCGCAACTGAGGATTCTTTGAAAATGTAATTGTGTGAGCCCCTCTCTTCTTCCCATCAATTTCTTCACCATAATACGGCGACGCCTACATCTTTCCTTTACAGCAGGTCAGCAGCACACCCGAGAACAATGGCCAGAGCTCAAATTCGGATACATGCATACCCACTGACGTCTAACTGGCAACTAATCATCAGAGCGCGTGGCTCGAGCTAAAAAAATAAGTGTGAACGGTTGTGAGCGGTGAGGCGCTGCAGCCATCGCCTCACTGCCCATATCGTTGCCCCTAGTGTAAACAGGCCTTTAGACGTGCCTTTTCTGCAGCTAAAAAATAAGTCTAAACACTTTGCAATTAAAATGAAGAATAACCTATGAATTGAATTTTTGTAGTAGACATCTTTGTAAATTTTGTTGAAAAATGTTCATTTTATATGATATTGAAACTGCCTCACGTAAAAATTAAGGCACACACATAACATGCGGTCGGCTGCGCTAGACGCACCTTTTCCGCAGCCACAAAATAAGCCTAAAAACAGAAGGGCCAAAATTTTTGAATTTTGACCAAATGCTCCCCTAAAGGGTCTGGGTCTAAAATCACCATAGAAAATGTTTTTGATTTTCTTTTCATCTTTTATCAGCTAGAACAATGGTAATTTTGGCTTGAAGACCGTTTGAAGCAACCTCTTTTAGCTCCTACTGTAAGGAATTTATAAAAATGACAATTTTTCTCAATTAGTACATGGATTTCTTTCCGAAAAAATTGTGTTAATTGCCCTGTTTGAGGGCTCAGTTTGTAGCTACAAACAAGGCACTTCACAAAGTCAATTGCATGGCTGTGCAAGCAATAGTTTGTGACTAGAGGCAGTTTTGAACCAGATAACCGAACATACCCCCAATCTATCTTAATATACAACATACAATTACTAAAACATATCTATACTTAACAATAAATACTATTAACAATCACACAAACACAACAATCAAATTCAAACACAACAAAACACACACACTATCAAAATACGTGCCAGCGCACATTTCTCTCACCACCCGTCACTCATAGCTATACTTACTTCCATGAAAAAACACCA
>NW_025942631.1:0-709 GCF_000764305.2 Hyalella azteca
TCTTATTTATGAGGGGAGTTATTGGACCTAGTAATAGTTATAAAATTACATTAGCGACTAACGCGGCTGAGCCGGCTGAACGGGCCTCTTAAGCATATGTTATTTGTCAGATTTTTTAATTTTTTATTATTTGTCGAACACAAAAAGGGGATATGCGTAGTTTGAGTGCCAAATTTTTCAACATAGGATAATGAAAAACATTACTTCTTGGCAAATTTGCGGAATTCGTTCAGCCGCGGCGTTCCATCAATCAATCGTTTGCCACTTCAGCAACTTCAGCATCTTTGGCGTCTTCAGCTTTTAAGTGTCACCCATTGCTGAGGTTTGTAAGAAAATCCATACGTTACGTTCACAATTCCATCTAAGCAATTCCAAATTAAGCAATTTCCAGCAATAATTATTTGAAAATGTGGTTGTGTGAGCCTCTCTCTTCTTTGCAACCATTTCTTCACCCAGATACGGCGACGCTTACGTCTTTTCTTAGCCGCAGCACACCCGAGAACAATGACACACAGCTCAATTTCGGTAACACTCCTCCTCACTGACGTCTAGGTAGCAACTAGGTGGTGGTGGTGGTCGTGGGTTGTAAGTGAAGAAGAAGTCGCACGTTGACTGCTTGTAACACCTGGACTCAGCAATAGTTATTTAGTTGAAGTCTTTATCATGTTTCTCTCAATTTCATTTCCTTCTTTGCTGGCATGAGCTCTCT
>NW_025942632.1:0-2709 GCF_000764305.2 Hyalella azteca
TTATATATTAATATAAAATATATAATATCATATATATAATATTATATTTGCATCTATCCCAATCTTCTTTCACTCACTAATCAATTTATTTTTTTCTATATTTGTTTAGAGTGTAATGAAGTAAAATATTCTTTGGATATCGGAATAATATTTTTTTCGATTTTTGGAACAGTGGCTTCCATAGTAAAAAAAATGCATAATGTCAGTGACAAGGTTCGAATGTCGAAATGCTCGTGCGGTAAGACAAAAAAAAACACAAACCAACAATATTCGAGACTGTAATATTGTAGGTTGCATATTTCTTACTACTGGCGATTAGACCGCAAAGATGGAGCTGTGGAAGCTCTGACCTGTAGGCGTTAAATTCTGCGGTAGGAGTCAGTTAATTAAGCTGCTGATCCTGACCAGCGTAGCTACTGGTTCCTCACTTGTAGGATTTAAACTCCCAACGCCAGGGTGCGTTGTTGCGTATGATGGTGATTGAATTCGTATTTAATGTTAAATATTGTGAAATTAGTGAACATATAGTTGGATTGAGGTGTTTAGGTATCTATTCTTTGTTTTCTATTTTTGAGATCACGGAACTTGATCACGTAAACTCCCCAGTTCTAGCTCTCTCCTTGCGCATACGATATGCTATATGCTGGTTATTATTTCTTGATCTCTGTGGATCGGATTTTTTAATTCTTAGTTCAATATTTCGAATCCGATTTGTCATGATTACCCGTTATCATTTGTTTATTTTATCGTTTGCCGTTTATCTTTGAACAAATTACAAAGCGTGTTACAAATAAGACCCCTATAGAAGATCATCCGAACTTCTCAGATGAAAGACACGACAGGTCATTTAAATATCTAAGACTNAGAAATGAATAAAAAATATAACTCAGTACTCACTGCAGTGAGTGACAGAGAGCGCATTTTCTCGTCGACGAAAACGTGAAGTCACGGGCGGACAGATAGACGGACGGACATGACGAGCACAATAGAGCCTTTTTTTCCATAAATGAGAAAATGCGCTAAAAAGCTCAGTTGGAACAATGTGAGGGTGTTAATGGCAATATGAATTTGCCAAATGGAGACATAACTAGAGCTCATGCACTGTAGGAATATAATGGGACGCGAGTATGGAAAAAATTGTTTCTTATTCCAAGTTACTGACTTTTTCAGTATTTCCTTGAACTCACTGTTCGTAAATCAAACTATTTTCCAGCAGATGTTATTAATTTAGGGTTCCAATGTACTTTTAATTCTGTTTTTCCTGCAAAATGTTTGTTACGAACATTTTATGTTTAATATATAAAGCCGTTTTTCGTTATTCAGCTCGTCATCTGCGAGGATGTTATACCATTATAATTGTATTACGCCGATGGCTAGGTTGCGTATGGATGAACTCAATGACTGGCGTCTGAAATGTTTGCCTTCTGATGAAAAAATTTCCTTTCTGATGAAAATTGAAAACCCAGACCGCTAGGACCTTCAGACATGATCGTATTGCTAAGTGATATATCTATTGAAAGGATGGATGAATAAGGCTTAATTTGCAGTAAGAATAATAACAGAATGAAACGCTTCAAATGGATAATGCTAGTCATGTGTTCTCCTAAGCCTTATCTATCACCTATAAAATGTTGACGCGAAAGTTCTTTTTAACGCGAATATTCGTTTCAAACTAAATTTGAATCGCAAAACAATGAAAAGTTACAAAACATGCATAAACGAGGTAACATCCGAAGCGACTTGAAACTTGCACCAAAAAACGATAACAGTATTAAAAGTTGACGGACTTTCATACATATCGGCATTACAATGGGATGATTCAGGCGAGTTAATGCCGAGAGTGCATATAACGTTTCCGACGCTGCACGGCATGTAAAAAATTGTCACCTTATGTATTCACTCTAATTTGATAACGGCGACTCATCTGAGTAATGTAACGAAAATATTAGAATTTATGTTTTTATGGAACGATTCACAGCAGCTAAATTTCGTCTCGTATTACAGTTGGTACAAAAGACTCTGGGAACTGAAGCCTGTGAATATCGCGTGTGGACCACCACTGCCTGATATTCATCGCCATCATCGACAGATGTGATCAAATTGAGATCATTCCAGCCGTGGTAACGTCGTTTAAAGAATGGCCATCATGCAGAAGAAAAGGATAATAGCCAATCGTGTCGTAAAATTCAATGACATCTGCCGATCATTACGGCATGCAAGGTTGTCATGGCCTGAAAAGAGCAGGCCGATCCTGGTTCATTTTTGTCGTAAAGTTAAATTCTTCAACATCTTTGCGAACAATAACAGATACTAATATTATTGCAGTTTTATTCCAGCCTTTCGAAGTGAATAAAAAGTGAATTATTTGTTTCACGAATCAATTAAATTTTTTTCCTATGCTATAATATAACGCATCAAGCACACATTATGACCATATTTTATAACACTTTTTCTAACGTGGAAATTTTTATCTATCCCATCTCTACAGTAAAAGAGTGTGTACAATAGACAGCCATTCATTAACATTTCATTGTGTGCAGCTTGATTATAATTGTTCGCATAATTTTTAAAATTTTCCAATTAGGGATGGTTCGCCATTGGCCAACTAAACACTAACTGTTTACAAGGAGTCCATAATTTTGATTAGCGAGTACAATAATAATAGTGGTTCAAAATTGATCTCATTCCTTTCATAAGTTTTTCTTTGTG
>NW_025942633.1:0-12899 GCF_000764305.2 Hyalella azteca
AGTCATGTGTTCGCTCTCAAAGATATATTCTACAATCTACATTTCCTTTATCTTGAACATGTTGATCGTCCTGCGTTTCTATATTCTTGAACACTTGAACATTATCTGACATACGCATTACTCACATTCAACACCTTTAGGCGATATCCTACATGTGAACGTTGTACATATGCTGGAAGGCTAGGGTGACCCAGCGGTTAAAGTTTATAGAACCAAGATTAGAGCAGGGATTTGCTGGTTCGACCCCTGCTTCCTGCGACAATTCTGCTCAAAATCAGTGAGATTATTGGGCAGTTAAGTATCGTGGAGATGGGTACAGTGAGTATCGTGTTCGAGACCCGCAGCAAGCTGTAAGAATTCTGTTATGTTAAGAATCGTCGACAGGTCTAATGGCCTAATCTGCAATGCTGAAACCGCGAATATTATTATTATGAGGAATGAAAATATTAATAATTTCTTGACAGTTTTCATTAAATTTTAACTCATGCTTTTATGATCAGAGGTCAGTAGAATCTAATGGAAATTGGTTAGTCAGATTCTTGATTCGGTTTATGCAAATTTAATAGGTGCTGTTCATTCCATGAAATTTTTGGTATTGCAGTTATTCACTGAATCGTTTATATTGTCATTTCGAGAAATTCATATTGTTATATATGTTACTGTTTTGGCCTGCAGCTTAATTTTCCTTTTAACCTGACGCACAAAGACATCGTGAAATGTTGGTTTTAATCGAAGAATGCGCGAGAAATTTCTTGCAGACTAGGGCAATTATATGCGAATTTTTTTCTGGGAGGCGGTATTACCGATATATACGTGCTAGAATTTTTGACAAAATAAAAAACGACGAGCGACCTGGATCTGACCCCACTTCAAACAGATTCTGATGATGACGCAATAACAGTTACGTACAATTGCGTCCCATTGTTACGCAAGTAGTTTGAACCTTCAAAGTAATGGAACGCAAAATTCGTTCAGATTAGGCTAAGACTGATTACTATGTAGAGAAGAGTTGATTCCGAGTCGATAGAAAGATTTTATCGGTAAATCATTTGCGAGGCAAACCGTCTTTCCGAATAACAGGAGAACTTATATATTTCAGTATATTTTTGTTCATACAAACAATTAATGAATCTTTTCAATCGTCATTTGAAATTCAGTTCATGAATTGAGTTATAAGAAGTACTGGTGAAAAGAAAAGCTTCAAGAAGTAACCAACAATTCAATTTTTGCTCAATGTAGAGGGCAAATAATTTTGAAAATCGCAATAGCTGAAATTCTTACTATCGAGGGCAATGGAAATAACTATTTTCGCTTAAAAATAGCTCGTGTGATGAAATGGAATTCAGTTAAAAATAGCAAATAACTGAAATATATATTATAATTAAATGGGAACTTTAAATAATGCTGTGTGAGGCAATGCCGAGGTCTTATTGACATTTTAATGTACAACCAGAGGATAACAAATGTCTACAAATTTCGTGTAGATGCAATTTTAGCAGCACGAATAACATACTTAGACGAACTGCTCGGAGAACAGCTCACACACATACTCCGTCTATCGCGCCTGGCGCATCACTGATCGGGCAACGAGAAAACCTTTCTACTGGCTGCGGAAGGGGAGAGACGGGGCATGGCGTAATAGGGTAGGCCATATATGCGCTTCTGCCGGTGAAGTAGAGAGCGATGAAGCAGTGGCTGTGACGTAGCGGCGCTGTAATGTCGGGCGCCTATTTGCAAAAGTCGCGAAGAGGTCCGGCTGTGTTTAATACAAGCACGCAACAGTTTGGCGATTTGCCCACGGCTGTTGCTTCGGCGGCTTGATGTTATCTGGCTGACTGATTCACTTCCAGGAAAGGAAATGGCACCTATGGCTTTAGGCACTTAATCACACGGGCTTCAGTGTGATTACGCTCGGAAAGGAATAGATATTGAATTGTGGGCAAGGGTTGTGTTGGCCTCTAGCATGCATCCCTCTCTTTCGCGATCTGTCGTGAACGCATAAATCAACGTACAGAGTTGATTTATGCGCTCACAACAGATCGCGAAAGAGATACCTTTCATCGATTCCTTCACAAATCCCTACCGGAAATATTAACGGAGCCTGTACGTATAAGCCTGGTATGACGGCCTTCAGCTTAGTTACCCCCGAACTGTGATGCGGGAAGTTGTGCATGCAGTCGTTCTCTACATCACTTACTCTCTCGTACGTGAAAGAACACGTAACTTCGCTATCATAGCTACGGGAATTTGACTATTTTTAGCTCAGTGCGACCGGCCGGCCGTTTGTTGGCTCTCCTGGTCATTCCTGAACATCGCACTTCCTCTCACTGCAAACCCATCTCCTCCCCAATGTTTTGTAGCTACAGAATTAAGAGATATAACATTTGATTCGCAAATAAATGATCTAGAGGATGGTCTTAGTTTTTTCAATTTCGTTATAGTTTTGAAAATATTTCGAAAAAAGTGGGTGGCGGGGGGGAAAATCGACAAATTTACGAAAAATGCCTCCCCACCCACAAAAATTAGAATTTCTAAGACCAATCGATAGATATGGTCTTTACGCATCGAATGATATGCGTCTCGATGTTGTAGCTTTAAAATACTAGGAGGAATTTTATACGGTACACCCTTTTTGTCCGTTTTCTAAGAAATTCACGTTTTCTTGCATTTTTTCGAAAAATTTACACGTACAAAAGTCTTAGATTTCTGTTTTACACATGTGTACCAAGTTTTAAAATGATCTGTCCGTAAATAAAAAAGTTTTTTTTTTGGACCCAGACGCTCTCTTAAAAGCGTTATCTCAATCGCGGTTGAGCCGTGTCACAAGACAGACGTGCGTGCTGCGCGGGCTCACAGCTTGCTTTTTCACAATGCGGTTGAACTGTATTAACGCATTTTGTATTGAAACGTCTCACTAAAAGGACTTGAAGTGAAGTCAGTGAAAGAGAATGCAAACAGAGAGTGGAAGTATATAGCGGTTCCCTGTTTTTTAATGCTAAAAAACGAGGGTAAATCTAGTGAGTGATGGCACCTTGTGTCAAAGATATGCGAAGTGCCCTCTGTTAAGCCTACTCTCTCGAGCCGAGCTCCGTCAACTTCACCCTTGCCCCTCCGTCTACCTCTACGCTGCCCGCCGTCTAGGGACTCTTATCCTGCCCCTCACCCTCTCTACCCCTCTGCCGCGAGCCTTTCATTCCCTCAGCCAACCCCTCTCCCCTCGCTCAGCTGTTCAGCTGAGTCCCCTTGCTCAGCTAGAGTCGTAATTTTTGACGGAACTTTAACTCTACTCAAAGTCAATTCAGTTTCAAAATTGTGTGTTTTCCGTGCATTGTATTTTTAATTTCCAATTCTGTTTTAAATAGAATTTTAACTTCAACTCTACTCAAGTCAATTCAGTTTTTACACTTGTGTTTTCCTCCGTGCATTGTAACTCNCGTCACGGCGTGAGCGGTCAAGCCTTGCATGACATTCTCATGTTGCTTGAGTTTGCCCTCGCATAATAAACCTTATGTGATCAGTCAAACTAAATACTTCCCTGAAGCCGATATTTGCAGTTATTAATTGTTGCAATAATAGTTATTATTTCAAGCTTAACTTGAACTCGAAATAAACTTGAACTCGAAATCAACTTGACTTGAAATCAACTTCAAGCTTAACTTGAACTTGAAATCAACTAGTTATCAACTTAAAATAATAGTTATTATTTCAAGCTTAGAGTCTCAATGGTGCAAATATTCAAATCAGAAATGATGTTTTCAAAGAGTTACCTGCTTGAGTTCAAATCCAATTACTATTTGATATTAATTTTAATCGTTGACACTAAATAATTTAGAAAATATAAATCAATAAATATTCCGTTTTATAATATCTTTATTTATGACCATTCATCATTGATATTATAGAAATGTTATCTGCAGTTTCTTGTAATTTCAACAGAAAATGCGAATCACAAACTGCATAGACAACAAGATTTGAAAATATACTACTAAAACTTGATAATTATTTTACCTGTATTTTTAGGAGCCAATAGCAGAACAGCGATGTGAAGAAATATCATTTTGTTTATATCTTTTATTTTCTTCAAATCTTTGCACGAAACTTGTGATAAACGATCGCGTGCAGCAAAATTAAAAAAAAATTATTTTACGACCTCTTCACTCGCATGTAGTTCTGTCTCTTATACACATCTAGATGTGTATAAGAGACAGGGCCACGGCTATAAGCTAAAAAGCTACGCTGCAACTTCTCCACGCGACAAAATTTCTTCTCGCTTCGAATCACCGACATGCGGAACAGCCTCCCCGATGACATCGTTGGCGCTCCAAGTATGAACTAGAGACTAGATAAAGCTATGACAGACTAGATAAAGCTATGGAAAAATATATGTTCAGATTTGAAATGCCTAGCACCATATCGAACCCGGTGGAAGTCGACTATCTATTTCAAACTTTCGTCAGTCATGAAAAAATACGGTCAAATGACACGATTTTAGATCTTCTGTGAACAAGGCACGAAAAGAAAAGAATCGGCGACAGGCCACATCGGCCTACACTGCAGCGCCGAGATCACTATGTTATGATCACTATGTTATGAGTCTTTCCGTCACGAAATAATATGGTAGTGAAATGTCTAAATATTGGCTTTTCATTTCCATTTTAAAATTAATCAGCCTAGAGTGAAGAATAAAAAACTAAATGTGAGAACGGATTTCTTCAACTGTGAGAATGAACAATGCACCAAACTTTAATTATCATCCATTCAATGCTCCTAGAATATTAAAATAACTTTGGGCATCCAGAGCTTGATTAATTTTTTATTATTAATTTAATTTGTCCACAGACCACTATAAATGCTAATCAACGAATTTGGGCATTAATGATTAAAATACATGAGTTTGACTCGGCAACAGTGAAGTCGTTTTCCTGAAATTTCCTTCCCGCACTGTACTGCTGTTGTCGCTAATTTTCTGCAAGTCACCATTATTAATTAAGTGTAGATTGCCGTGTGTCGCTTATTAATTATTGTTCAGCTGGTGATAAATTAGGTTGTACTGTAACAGGTCAAGTTGCAGTGAATATCATGACAATTTTCTTGTTTTGATCTCATAAAATGAATAATTTATTAATTCATTTCAAACTAATACCGAAAAATTTATAGCATATTGGCTGTTTTGGAGTGCGGTCTGATTGTGAAACATTCCATATGCTTAGGACATTTGGTGAAACATCGTGCAGTGTTCGTCCTTGCGGTGGATCTGTATACTGTATAAGTATGTGCTGGTGACATCAATTAATGACTATTATCGGAACCATCTATAATTAGTTCGCTGTAACTTTCGGTTTAAGTATAGTTTTTGCTTAATTGCAGTTGAAGATTTCGTCCTAATTACTTATAACAGTGACCTAATGGTTTGTATTATGCTGTAGTATACGTACGGAGCACATGAAAATAGTTTCTAAATGTAACTTTTTACTTTAGCTACAGGCCATAATAACCGGAATACAATGGATGCACTGAAACTGCATTCAAAATTTGAGGCTTTCAAATTGTGTTTTCGTTTTAGTTGCAAGTACGTTCTTATTGCTATTAGCTTAAAATTAAGGAGCTCAAGAGAACCATGAGCTTAAGTTCAGGTATATCTCTAGTACAGGAATTGAATCCAATTATCATTGGATTTGATTGAATTGGATCCAATTATCATTGGATCAATTTCCACTTTGAGTTTCGGGCTTCAAGCAACATGTGCTTTTTACTTTGAAAGCCAAAAAATCCTTTTCTTTACCAAGAGTGGATCAATGCGGCTATAATATATTCGTTGAGAGATTCTGATTGATCATTGTTCCCATGCTGTTCATTTCTATCTATGTTAACAATCACGCTTGTATATGATTTTATTGCACTCCTGCATCGACTAACATAAATGTGAACATCAATCAAAACTACATAACTTCAAGCAGCAAGTGAATTATGTACTGATTGATGAACCACTCCTCTTCATTTCTGTCAAGTTCAACAAAAATTTTATAGAATTAAGACAGCCATTCAATATCTTGTATTATTTACAAAGCAATCTATCGGTAAATGCGTCGTCACGAACCCGACAACATAGAATAGAATAGAATAGAATTGACGGCACTGAAGAAATAGGCCCATGGCCTGTAGCCGTAGCAACAGGCCTTTAACATGTCAGCTAAGTTTTGTTTTTAATGAATTCATTTACGGCTCATTTGGAACTTCTTCATTTGAATCATAAATATATATCTTCGCTCATAATAATGTGCAGAATTTTGATTTACCTCCTGACTGTTAGAAGATAAATCTGAGAAGATAAAGAGATATGAAGGTTTTAATGGTGCCTTTAAGTCGATTGGTTACTTGGCTGAAAAGAGAAGAAACTCGAGAGCTTCGATTGCGTTCCAAGTCAAGTAACTTTACAACAGAACGCAGGCTGATGGAATAGCATTAGCAGACACTAGACGCTCAATATTCTTGCTTTTGGTAAGCGCAATAATATTGAGCGTTTATTGACCATATTTTATGGTTGCGCAAGCACGGTCAGAGATGTTCAAATATATTGTACTAACCGCCCTGGGATGAATTTTATGAAGACAAGATATTGAGTAAAAATTCATTGCGTTCGGTGTTTATTATTGTGGTCGCATTTAATTTATTGGATTTTTAATATATGCTACTTTTTTAATACGTCTTATTTCTCACCATTCTAGCACTTTTCTCAATACCATCTCATGAGCGCATAATAAATCCATTCATTTCGGCATACTGCTAATAATCCTCAATTTTCTGCACAGAGCTAAGAATATTATGCAAGTTAACATATAACAGGAGCAGAGCTGGGCAGCGCTACTTTGAAATGTAGCGGCTGCTACAGCTACCTCTACATGCTCTAAATGTAGCGGGCGCTACCGCTACCGCTACACCCACTAGATTGTAGCGAGAGCTACCGCTACCGCTACAGTAAATGTAGCGCCGCTACATTAGCCGCTACAATGGCCAAAATTATTGAAAATTTCTAAATATTTATTGTTCTTCTGTTGGGATTTACTCATAAACATTTAATGATAATAAAACATTTTCAAAACATATCAATTCAAGTTTATTGCAATTAACCTAACCGAACTAGTACGGGTTAGATACAGCAAATAAAAGCTACAGTTATTTTTATGTTTTACCTTCCTTGCATGGATGTCTACTTTAATCTATCAATCTCAAAAATTATCTACATACAGTATACATATAAAATATCAGTATTTTATTTGTGTATATATATGTGGATTATTTTTGAGATTGGTAGATTAAAGTAGACATCCATGTAAGGAAGGTGAAACATAAAAATAACTGTGTAAAAATAACTGTAAGCAAACTGAAACATGAAAAAATACCTGTAAGTGGTAACTGGTAACAACTGAACAAGAAACAAATAACATGTTGACACTAGTAACAGGCTGAGGTTGACAACATTACACCGAAATATTTCGTACAGTTTTATTCTGTAATTTATATTATGTATGTATCATACTGGTTTTTTAATAATATTTAAAACTATTAAGTAAAATCTAAAGGCTTTATAGCGGTAGCGCTATAGCGGCAAAACCTCGTATCGCTACTTAAATATGTAGCGGGCGCTACCGCTACCGCTACATTGCCCTAAATGTAGCGCCGCTACCGCTACTGAAAATGTAGCAGCCGCTACATGTAGCGCTACTGCCCACCTCTGAACAGGAAAGCGTTAATGTTTGAACAATTCGAATGCGTAGTGAATTTAATACCTTGCTAATAATTACATTGTTTCTTATGAAATGTCAACCACTCTTATACTCCCTCCACAAGACCCTGCTTGAAGGTATTATGTGAGGCGGTTTGACGTGAGCACACAAACTTTACAAATGTGAAAATAAGCTCTATTTTACTACGAACGTTGAATTGTCAATTGTACTAAATTATTGGAGAATTTCGAGGTGACCTACGCAATTTTCTTTTTAGAACTGTATGACGTATTAAATTTTTAAAGTCAAAATTTATGTCAATGTTCAAGCGTATTTCTTGTTATTAAATTTTTCAAGACATAAATTTAGCTGTAGACTCCGATTGCAAATACAATGATATTATCTATACNGCTGATATTGGAACTGATCTCACTCACTCATTCACTCGTGCATCCAACGTTGAATTTTAATCACTCACCCATACAGTATCTTAGCATATGCTAGATGTGTTTTATAAGACAATATCTGATGATAGCTCGAAGTCGAAGGCAATCATTCTTTAGTGGACTCTATTTTAAAGATTATGGAAGATAACAAAACTTGACCTAGAAGATTACTTTACGCGAGCCATATATGATCCAATTATTCACAAGTGTTTTCGTTATTTCGATTTCCACACCTTTTCAAAGGCCATTTTATCTCGTCTCGAGTTAGAAGATCATCCACCATGCAAAGGTAGGGTGTCCCAGTGGTTACAGTTTAGAGTACCAAGATTAGAGCAGGGATTTGCTGGCTCGACCTCTGCTTCTTACGACAATTCGGCGCAAAATCAGTAAGATTATTGGGCAGTTAAGTATCGTGGAGATGGGTACAGTGAGTATCGTGTTCGAGACCCGCAGCAAGCTTTAAGAATTCTGTTAAGAATCGTCGACAGGTCTAATGGCCTAATCTGCAATGCTGAAACCGCGAATATTATTATTATGAGGAATGAAAATATTAATAATTTATTGACAGTTTTGTAAAAAACTGTCAATGAAATGAAATTTAAAAAAAATTAAAAAAAAAACTGTCAATGAAATTTAAATTTTAACTCGCATTTAGAAATTGGAAGCTTGTTTCGTGGTGTTTTAGTAACAATCTACAAATTCACTTGGAGAAAATTGCTTTTATATATTACAGTTAATTTTTAATTTCTGCGAATTTTTTTCTGGGAGGCGGTATTACCGATACGTGCTAGAATTTTCGACAAAATAAAAAAACTACGAGCGACCTGGATCTGACCCCACTTCAAACAGATTCTGATGATGACGCAATAACAGTTACGTACAATTGCGTCCCATTGTTACGCAAGTAGTTTGAACATTCAAAGTAATGGAACGCAAAATTCGTTCAGATTACGCTAAGACTGACTACTATAGAGAGAAGAGTTGATTCCGAGTCGCTAGAAAGATTTTATCGGTAAATCATTTGCGAGACAAACCGTCTTTCCGAATAACAGAAGTTATATATTTCAGTATATTTTTATTCATACAAACAATTAATGAATCTTTTCAATCGTCATTTGAAATTCGGTTCATGAACTGAGTTATAAGAAGTACTGGTGAATAATGCATCATAGAAAAACTTCAAGAAGTAACCAACAATTCAATTTTTGCTCAATGTAGAAGGCAAATAATTTTGAAAATCGCAACAGCTGAAAGTCTTACTATCGAGGGCAATGGAAATAACTATTTTCGCTTAAAAATAGCTCGTGTGATGAAATGGAATTCAGTTGAAAATAGCAAATCAAATAACTGAAATATATATTATAATTAAATGCGAACTTTAAATAATGATGTGTGAGGCAATGTCGAGGTCTTATTGACATTTTAATGTACAACCAGAGGATAACAAATGTCTACAAATTTCGCGTAGATGCAATTTTAGCAGCACGAATAACATACTTAGACGAACTGCTCGGAGAACAGCTCACACACATACTCCGTCTATCGCGCCTGGCGCATCAAAAAAAAAAAACACCCTTTTTTTTGGATGTAGTTAATCTGCAATAATACCATAACACTTTTTGACTGTAACATTATCAGCCGCAAGCCACCAGACAGATCACATCCACTGAATTATATCAATCAGCCCACAGGAAAGTAGCCTGACGTAGAATGTCCCAGCATCGTGTGCCAATACGCGAAAAAAATTTAAACTAGGTACCCGGACGGAGCGCGCCGGAGCCGTCTGTATCTGTCCCGTGTGTTGAATCAGCCTACGGTCGAACGGCCACGCGTCGTTCGACGATAAATTTTGGAACAGAACTATGCTATCTGCATGGGCTGGTTACTAACGGCAGGGTTAATACGCAGCTGATTGGTGGTCATCCTAAAATATGCTAGGCTTTCCTTTCAGGGCTGATTGGTGTTCAAATGTGGCAGTGCACGGCTGCGTGCCCGAATTCACTAAATTGTGGTTTGTGGTATGACAATCAATGTCTACCTTAACTTGACATACGGTGGAACGATTATAACAATTATTTATATAACCATATCCGATTATATTTACTTAGCTTGTTCCTTGTTTTAAATGTTCATGAACATATCTCTTACGACTTATAATCAGGCATATTTTCATGAAATTTTTACAATTTTAATAAATGCATTATTTTTTTATTGCATTAAGACTTTGCTGCTCAATGAAAATTATATACATGGATTTTCGTGTTTTTTTCTGTACCACAGATTCGAGCGTTGTTCTGGAACTAGACAGCAAAGAAGTAGAAGAAGGAGAATTCATTAGCAACTAAAAATAATGAAATAAACTAAGCAAAGAAGAAAGAAGCTGTAGCAAAAAAACGCTGATAATTCATGGCCTGATGTTAGTACAAAAATGAAGTAGTATCTTTTCACAGGAAAATAAGCACCGAGAAGAATAAATGTCCTGTTCACTGCGAATTTCAGCTTGTATCGCCATACTCACGAATGAATGTGGAATTCCAAAAATTTCATAAGCTAAACATCACCGCTAGGTCCTAATTAATACGTGTACAAAGTTTCATGTAGCTATGTTCATCTCTTTGCGAGATATTACTTGTTCACTGAATTTGGAGATTTGCCGCGAGACCGGCCGCAAGTCCGGCCGTAAATTTGTCCGAGAAGTCAATAAAATCATTTGCAGCTTTGGACTATCATTACCCATGGTTGAACTATATAAGGTGTTATGTCACTGAGATCGTCAACTTGTTACGTTACTGAGATCGGAAAAGTAAACAATCCCATCATTCCCACAACTGATTGGTTGACTGGTTTGGTCGCATTTCGGTGATTGGTCAATGCCCGTGACGTCACTGAGATCAGCGACGTCACAGACGACCAAGCTAAACCCGCAAAAATAAGCATCTCATGGGTCAACTTTATATTATTCAACCATGATCATTACCTTTCTCACGAATTATTATTACCTTATATTTATTCCTTTTTTCGAAATTCGTGTCATTATTCTTAATTAACTTCAAACTTTTATGTATTACACAAAATTTTAAATAAAAGTATTTGATCATATTTTTGCATTAACTATAGCTTTTCCTAAAATGTTGTAAAAGTTAAATCATACAATTTTTATGAATCGAGAGCTTCCTCTTACTCGTCCACTTGCGATCCAGGCGGTTCAGCTAGGCCAACAAATGAACGCTGTGAAGTTAGATTCCAACGACTTCGCTCACGTCGTATCGTTGCTCACGTCGTATAGAGTAGCTCGGAGGTCAGTAAAAAAGGGCCGTGGTGGGGGGTGAAGTCCATGCTTGCGATCACCTGTGTAGAAAAACAGTGCCACGCTATCCTTACACTCATTCCAGCACCTTTTTACTGACGGGTGGTAGCATCCATCGAACTTTCGCCCGCCGATGCAGAGTGTTGTGCTACCCTCCCTGTTGCTGCTGAGATCGCATTGTTGAGGAAAATGTTTCCGCAAATGCCTCTGTGAGTTTAAATAGGTCAGTGCATTCTTTCAAACTGTCATTTAGGTAAAGTAACATCTCTGGCATCTAATAATATGACAAGTTTGCACGCGATAAACAGGTAAGGTGGTCAAGTTAATTAATGTAGCTGATTAAATACTCCACAGATATAATACTCGACAATGATTTCTACTGACCTAAATATTCTCTAGCCGTTATTTTAGATAAGGAGTAATTATTGGAATGCAATGCGATAAATTGAATTTAGTCGCCGATGATGTTCACTACCTTTCCTGAGCAGCCACGGGTGTCGGACAAATTTGCGGCTGGACTCGCGGCCGGTCTCACGGCTAATATCCAAATTCTATGACCAAGGAATACCTCCCAAACTAATGAACGCAGCTCGATGAAACTTGGTAAACGTATTCATTATGACCTTATGGTGATGTTTAGCTTGTGAAAAAAATTTTCATTTCACCTTCATTCGTGAGTTGTCTCAACTCGGGCCGAAATTTGCAGAGACAAAGAAATTACTTTTAAACTACTGAACAGATTTGAATGAAACTTTGAATATAGAAACTTAACCTCCCAATGGTGATGTTTAGCTTGTGTCAATGTTTTTCGTCTTCGTTTGCGAGTTATGTGGCTATACCTATACGGCTCTTTGTCAATGCAAATATAAAATCGGCCTCAGAAATGCCTGTCGTTTCTCCATATGTCTGTCTTTCTCCATATTTTGAAGTATAATTATCGAATTGATACATAAGTGGAGTTTGAATTTGTCAGAAATGTGCCATGTTTCTCTACGTTCAGAGTTACAAGGTATAAAATCAGACTGTGATTCCTGTACGGTCAGAGGAAATTTATTTTGTTCGTGGTTTTATATACGACTCTGATTGCGGCTGAAAGATTTTTAGCATCATGAATGATGATGTGTGTTATGAAGAGCGATGTGCGATCATCTGGCTTCTAAATTTAGCCAAGTTGCGTAATAATTATCATCTTTCAGGTGTCACTGACTCGCTGTTCTATTCTGTTGAAAGTCACGGTAAAATAATACCATATACATAATTATATATAACTTTGCATGGCGGCTTCCATGCAAACCGTGCTGATACCACACCAATACGCTTAGCCAGACACTCATTCTTCTTTACCAACACTTTACCACTTCGGCGTGTACTAGCATGCAGCTCAAATCATTTGATCAACACGGAAATTTTTTTTAGTATTCG
>NW_025942634.1:0-19614 GCF_000764305.2 Hyalella azteca
GTTTAAATTTTAAGTCCCTTTATAATGAAGTTTTGTATTAGAATTAAATAAAGTTGAACCAAAAAGAGAAAAACACCTGGTGGACAGGGATGGCTATAAGGGGAGTTGGGAGGCCATCTTTTATTTAACCCTTTTGAGTCTAAAAGAACCTTGAATACCTTCCCTCACTTAACCAATAAAGACAACCCATTACAACGTCAGATAAACACCCAGGGGATACTTGTACTCAGTCTTGGAACCCTACTGGGAGGAGATACCACCAGCAGCCCTACCTGGCCCCAGACCTGCAGAGCTGTGGAAAACTTCATCAGTTCAACTCACCGCTTTGTCCCCTAATCGTTGACAAACTGCTGCTTACGGAGTGAATCGTCCAAGGCGCAGCACTCCGTTAACCTACCGAAGAACAGAACAACAGATACCTGATACCACAGCAGCTGTTTGTGGCGGTGCTTCATCTGTGCTTTGTCAAGGCCCTCAACTGCTCACTGACCTGGGGCTCCCATTTTGTTACCGCCACTCCACCAGCCCTTGCCAGCTTTTGATCCTGTTCCCCCTTGGATTTGTGTAGAACTGTAGATCCAGATCATCTTATTTGTCTCGATTTCCGCTTTGTCTCTGGTTTAACTGACTCAGCTGTCTTTTCTGCTCATGTTAGGGAATATTATCCTGGGTACATGGCAATCTACTGTGATGGGTCGTGACTCACGATTGACAGACAATCCATCTACAGCATGTGCGGCACATGCTGTGATGTGCTGTGCGGCACATGCTTAACCTGGTTAACCACATGGCACATGATGTGCCATGTGGTTTATACATACCGGCACAAGCAAGAGCAGTTGCATGGAGACTTAATCCCAGGCAAGGCATCCTATCAGCTGAATTGATTGCTATATTACATGCTTTGAAACTCATTGTAAGTGAAGCATCCCTATCAGCCTATGAGTCCTATCCTGTGTTATTTTTTCTGACTCACTTGTGGCCTTGCAACTCATACTCTGACTCTCCCCAACGGACACATCTTGCGATCTTGTATATCAAATTCGTCAGCTGCTCCTTGGCCTAAATGAGAGGAAAATGGTGCGCCTACAGTGGGTCAAGGCCCATGCTGGCATTGTTGGGAATGTGCGAGCTGATGCTGTTGCAAAGATGGGTCATGCTCTTGACCATTCTGCATTGTTTTGTCTTTCTTGTTCTGATACACTTGCTTTACTTTGTTCTTGTTTTCTCAAGTCTTGGGAACTGGACGTGGACTGGATCGCTGCTTTGGCTGTTGAAGGGAAGGGAGTCAAGGGACATCATCTCGCTTCTGTGCGGGCTGATTTGTCTCCTGTTCCATGGCTTGCCACTTGCCAGTTGGCAGTTGCTCTCGTCGTGCTGCTGTGGTACTTACTCGTCTTCGATTGGGATTTGGGTCATGTTGGTGTTCGATCGTACCTCCATCGATTTGGCATGGCTTACACTTCCTGACTCCCATGTGCTTGCATTGTGGGGTGGAACCATGGATGATACTGTGGAGCATTTTCTCCTGGCATGCCTGCGGTACCACCTGGAGAGTCACTACTACTACTACTACTCGAGCCATGGTTGTGCACCAAGCCACCATCTAACTGTACAAATACTTCTTGGACTTGGAGCCTTGGAGGAGGCAACTACCGCAGAAAGATTCAACATGCAATTATAAGAGGAACAATCACCTATTTAACGCAAACAAATTGTCTGACTTCACTGTAGTGCATGAGCACCACCCTGAATTTACCTGTGATCAAATCTGGAAGCCCAGCTAATAGATCCTTCAAGGATCATTGACACTTGACGCTGAAACTTACTGCTGAGTCCAGGTGTAATGAGTGGTTATCCCTCAACTACTTCTTCACCTTCAAGCCATACACACACACACATCATTCAGCAGTCTAACCACCCTAACTGGGTCATCTGTACTGACTCTTGATCGGCGCTGCTCCTTCTACGCTCACCACGCAGTCGCAGTGGTACTACTAAGTGCTCATTTGGACCCTCAACCTTGAAACTTGAAAGACAAGTAGTTCTACAATGGGCGAATGGGTAAAAGCCCATGCTGGGATACACGGAAATGAGCTGGCGGACCAAGCAGCCAAATAGGGACATCAACTCAATCACAGCACATATCATGCTGTTGAGTACTCCGATGCTCTCCGCCACCAGGCATTGTCTCAGTGGGAAAGAGAATGGTTACAGAACGTTAATGAGACTGAAAAGGAAGATGACTTTTGCTGGTCTGTAGAAGCCTGCAGCCGGCGCCATGGATACATGTAAGATCTCGTAGAGCATCTCTCGTGTTAGCCAGCCTTCGAGTTGGACACACTATGGTAAATGCCTACTTGCACCGCTTTTCAATGATAGACTCTCCTGTCTGAGGCTGTCTCCTCTGTGCTACACTTGCAATGTTGATGAAACCATTGACCACTTTCTACTTGAATGCGTGCCGCCCAATATAATAGTGCTCGCCAACTTGTGAGAAGGATTTTGCAAAATATTGGCATACAGTCCCTGACGGTGCAATTCTTGCTGGGAGGGAACGACCTCACAAAACAGGAGCAGCACCTTGTCATGCTTGTGATCAACCCGATCAAGGCCGTAATCACCTATCTCACATGTACCGGCCGGATGGTGACATTGTGAAGCTAAAGCCCTGCCAAGTTAACTACACTTGAAACCATAGAAACCAGTTATGACTAAGCAAACTTGAAAAGAAGCGTTGAAATTGCCGTGTCCAGGTGTGACGACTGACCTGTTTGAGGTCCTTTATGATGCCTGAAAAAAGATATCATCATCATCATCACTTTAGCATCTACAGCGTAATGGGTGTAATACACTAAATAGTACCTAAATACAGTGATAATGTGGCCCTGCGGGACAGCAGGAGCAGGACTGTGTCTAGGCTAGGGTTGGCAAGGGTTGTGACTTTTGGATAGTGTTAAAATTGACCACGGGGATGAGGGCCTACATCACATGATCACTTGCAGATTTTGCTTATTTGTTATTATTGTTGATGCCCTTAAATGGCCTTAATGTTATCGATAATGGTAGTCCCATGACTTCAATCTTAATGACAAATTGTGGATTGTTTTACTTTACAGACACATCCCAGTCAGGACCAAGTGATCCGACCAGCAATTCAAATCGGAAATTTAAAAGGCAATGCAGCATTTTGCAAATGTCTAAAATGTAATTAGCCTATTTTGATCCTAATCTGTCAAAAAGATCTTTTAATTCTAAAGCCTAAAGATGTAAATTTTGTTGCTGATGCATTGCTGAAAATCTTTTGATATTCACTGTCATTCACTGATTCAGAACCTTGGAAATTTAATTATTTAAGGAATTAACACTTTGACTACGACGTGCGACGCTGCCATATATGGTACACGCATGCATGTCCCAAACTGCAACATGCACCATATATGGCACATGCTTAAAAATTCAACTTTTTAGAAAAGCTCATTAAAACATCAGCCAGTACATCAACATGTGAAAAATATGATAGATAATTGACAATAATGCTTTCGTAAACCTATACAAATGTTGTAAAATCGAATCAAAATAATCTTAGTAGTTGAAATCTAGCCTGAGATAAGGAGTAGGTACAAATAATACAAAATATTGAATAAAGGGTGTTATAGTAACACCCTTATTTATTTATTTTACACGCTTATTTTTATATTTAATTATTTTTTCGGTATTGGTATGGATTATAGAAGTATTAAAATAGGTACCTACTTGTCCTACTAGACATCCAAGAGTTGCCTAAGCTCACTCAAAATGCCACTGTAAAAAGCAAGATACATGGTGATTGGTGAAATACTGAAATGGATTCCCAGCACTAGGATAGCAATTAGTATGGTAGTTACTCTTCTAGCTTCCCATCTCACTTCAGCACTAACTTTCTTTTTTGCAATTATGTTATAGCAGAACATAGAGCAGTAGCTTATTATGAAGTTAAGATCTTCAGCTTCAAATACTTAAGAGCTGGAACGCAGACATATAAATCATCATGATTTGGTCATAGAAAAATTTCTTTGCGTATCTGACATATTACTAGTGACGAAACATTCAGTCATCTTCAACGACTCAGCAATTCACATTTATTTTTATTGACTATAAAACTGATCACCAAGCACCCAGGCAGTTGCTAGTTGCTACAGCAGTTTTTGGCAACAACTTGAATAGTTGTCAGTACCACTTCATGCTTTGTCTTAGTGCAGTTTGTAAGACATCATCTAATTCAACTAATTGAATTATAAACTTCCCATTTAGCAACATTTTATACCAGAATGATTTGTAATTTGAGTATATTGCAGTCACATTCCGATTCCATTTGCCCATAAACAATGTTTTTTTCGAGTGTCAATACTGGTGTGATGCAAATTTTTATTGTAGTTGCCATGTATCTCATATGGCGCATGTTGCCTAGAAAGATGAAAGTTTCCATTCCAGGCAACGTGCATCAATAGAGGCTCACTGTTTTTATGTCAGAAGTTTGTAGAACTTGCTTAGACAAGAGCAGAGCACTAGCTCCCATCTTGCTGTCATGTCTGTAACTATAGTTATTCAAGTTTGAATGAATCGCATCACTGGAATAATGGCTATTTTGGGAGTTGCAGTCAAAGTGTTAAAGCATAAAAGAGACTAATTTTTATGATTTCATTCATTTTCATCTGTTCCATGGGTCATATGGCCATTAGCTTAATTTATTCCCTAAAAAATCACGAAGATTACTCATTCTTTCAAGTCTTACATAAATTGATTTAAATTTACTCCAAATTTTCAAGCAATTCTGTCTAAGATTCCAGATTTGAGATGAGTGGCAGCTAGCATAAGAAACAACTACCTTTTGAGGATTAGAGCCACAACTAGTTTTGAACTAGAGCTTTTCTGCCATATTTTGAACTGCCCGATGGATGAAGTACCTCCTATTCAATTACTTAAAAGAGCACAATCAGGCCACAATACAATTGTATTGAAAATTTGTCACTGCTGCAAGATTTCAGTATCAAGTATGAAAATACCAATTTTGATGTGGCAGTAGGCCAGTAGCCAAACACTAAGCAATTTGCACCTCCCCTCAAAGCTTAAAGCCTTGAGGCTTACAATTTGCAAAAAATATTCTGTCTGAGCAGAATACAAGTTGAACAAGTGGGCAATCATCATGAATCATGTCCAGCTCCAGCATTCATTTGTTAATTAAATTAAATTTTATTTTATTTAATTTTATCCTACAATTTTAATGGTTTTTTATTACAGAATTACAGAAAATTTGTCCAATATTTCAGGATAGTGAACTGACATATACCTTGAAACTTCCTATTTATTCACCTGAAAGCTTAACAGTGGAACACCAACATGTTTTACCATGTAAGTTACACTGGTTTTATTTTATTAATTTCAAAGAAATTTATTCATTTATATTATAGTATTAAAATTCAAATATATCTGGTAGTACCTGATGATTTCTGATATAGCCAAGGCAAGAGTTGATATATTTTTATTATATATCAAGTTCTATTTTCTAGTGATCTTTTGTAGGTATTCTATTTACTATTTGACAGATGCATCAATTTAAGGTATCAGACTCTTTAGATGACAATAGAAGTTTTCTCTTGAATTCTATCAAAAATCTGAAATAAGATATCAACCTGGCACTTTAATATTATATATGGAATATGGTAATGCCTAGTGGCAAATTTTTAGCCATATGCTATGGAAAACTTTCACCTAAAATAACATGTAAGTTAAGATAGTTAAATTGAATTAGTTAGCTAAGCTAATTAAAAAATTATTTTCAATAAGTTTTTAAGTTATCCTAATTAATGGTGTATTTACAGATTTCCCTTGAGCATGAAATTCTGCTGCACCCACGATACTTTGGGCCAATGCTCTCGGATACAGTTCGTCAGATGCTCTTCACAGAAGTGGAAGGAACATGCACTGGCAAGTCAGTTTTCTTGTATATTTTTTTTCAAGCTGTAGTGTAGGTATGCTTCAGGTTTTAAACTCTGATATAGAGGGGTTAAGCAAAATAAGGGACAGAGAAATGCCCAAAATATATTTAGTATGGTGTAGGTCCACCTTTCACAGCAATTACAGCCTTAATTCTCCAAGGTATTGATTCATAGAAATTGTGAATTGTTTCTAAAGTAATTTTAACCCATTTTTCAGTTAAAGCTCCCTCCAACTCTTTTAAAGTCAATGGTGGTGGGAATCAATTTTACAGACTTGCAGCTGTAAAATCAACCATAAATGCTCAATAATATTCAGGTCTGGAGATTGTGGTGGCCTAATGAGATGCTCATCTTTCAGATGTTCCTTGTGTCATTTTTTAACTATTCCAGCTGTATGGTTGAGGGCATTGTCATCTTGAAAGATGGCATCCCTCTCTGGAAACAATGCTTGAACTATTGCATGAACTTGGTCATCCAAAATTCCTAAATAGTCGTGGATGTTGATTTTTCCATGAAAAAAATCACTGGTCCATGGGATTTCCAAGAAATATCAGTATATCACCCCAGATCATCACAGATCCCTGCCATGTTTTATGGTTCTGAGGAGACAGTTGGGATAAAATGACTTTTGGCTGTCTACAAACGTAAACTGGGCCAGTGGGTGGAAATAAGGTAAACAATGATTTATCAGAGAAAATCACATTTTCTCCAGCTTTGGAGACCAACTCTGGAGGTTTTGAAGCATTTGTATTTGAAACCAGAGATTTCTAATTGCAGCTCATCTATAGAATCAAGATTTGTGCAGCTCTCGGCGGATGGTCTTTATGGAAACTGGGATCTATAGGTGTCCATTGAGGTCTGCAGTAATTTTAACTACCGTGGTTTTTCGATTGTCCCTCACAATTCATTTTAGGTACACCAATGGTCTCTCTCAGACAACCTTGACTTTCGGCCAGTTCGGTGCTTTGCTGAGAACGTTTTTCCTTCTCTTCCAAAATCAGTCATTATTTTTAAGACAGTACATCTATAATTGTAAAGCAATCAGAAAGTTTTGGTCATGCTAGCACCTGCCATACATGCATCAACAAATTGGCTACTTTGAAAGCTAGAGAGGTTTGCCTTTTATGGATTATAGGTAAGTTTATAGACACAAACATTTACTAGAATTATCATTGCAAAGTTGAAATATCAATTAGCAGAAACAATAAAACATAAAAATATGTCACTTTTTCATTGTTTATAACTTGTTTAAAAAACAATACCAAAATGTCCAAGTGTTTCCTTCATCTTGCCTAACCTCTGTTGGCACATGTTATGCGTTTTAAAATTTTCTCCAAAACACATGGTGTTAGTTTCAAGAAGTGAGAGAATTTGTGAACTCTTTTGATTAACATTTTTTGTGCTTTGAACAGTTCAGTCCTGTCCACATGGTACATTTTTTTATCTCACACCACTCATATTCTTGACTATGGTTAGGAAGATGCACCAAGTGCAAAACAATAGTGGATTACCTACTGTATGACGCATTATGACCATAATGCTTGTTTTCTGTTGAAAAAATGGACATCATAATAAACTAGTAGTTCCCAACTGCCAATCCTTCTTGCTCGTCTGAATTATTTCGTTGACAGTAAATACTGGTATGTTTCATTAAATCTCTCGTTAGAAACTTCAGTGGTAGTGTGTAATATAATATCTGTCGTCTCAGTGTGGTTGCATCATGTCACAAGTTTCTTTATGTGTGGAGATGCAGAGAAAGGTGCAAGCTATGAATAAATTTGTATCAATTTGGTGAAAAATATTTAAAACAATGCCTAATTCCAATACACCTGTGCAGGTACGGATTTGTGATTGCAGTGACCACTATTGATGACATTGGCTCTGGCATGGTGCAGCCAGGCCGAGGATTTGTTCTATACCCTATCAAAGTGAGCAAACTTCTTATTTATACTTTTTTAATTACTGTCAAAAATGTTGAAGTGATATCAGACAGCTGGAATCAGTCCCTCAACCCTTTCTTTAATTCCCCAAATTCTCTTCAACCCCTAAATTTTTTGGAAAACTCAGTATCTATATATTTCTTTTTATTTCATAATTAAATTACTATGCTGGAACAAAAGCACTGTGAATTACAGGCATCGTATAAATAGTTTTGTATATATTAAAGATTGTCATTTTTTGCTCTAGAATTTGACATACGTAGTTTAAAGTGTACACTGTTAGAAAAAATTACCGTTAACGGTATTACCGGCGTTTCAGTGGCCGGTCGGCACGTCAAAAGAAACACCGTGTCGCCGTTTTTATTCTAATTTATCACTAGGAATCCGTGTAACATCTGTTAAGAACGGAGAAACAGTTTATTTTCACGGTGCGACCGGCCACTAGAACGCCAGTGAGACCGTTTTTTCACCGTTTTTTCTTACAGTGTACCTATAAAATAATGGTAACTCTTCACCTGTAAGTAATGTCTAGTGCTTTTTTAATTTTATATCGAGTATTTTATGTATCTTTCAAATTATTGGATGTACGTAGCAGTGTCAGAAATGTACACATTTGATCCCACATGATCACCGGAAAAATTGTCTATTTAAATTGGATTCTGATTAAATTCATCAATATGACTCATTTGTTGGTGTCAGTTATATATCTGTTGAAATATGAAAGTGAATTGTTGTCTGATTTTCTTTTTAAGCTGTGTAGTTAACCAATAATTCAGAATGAGAGCTTTGATAAAAAATTGCTCTCTACAGAATTTATTGCAGCAATAGCACATGAAAATTTTCCATCAATTACAGTATAAAGCCATCGTGTTTCGGCCGTTTAAGGGGGAAGTTTTAGACGCCATTGTAAGCCAAGTCAACAAGATCGGTCTGTTTTGTGAGATCGGCCCAATGCAGTGCTTCATCTCCAGACACGTGAGTCGTGCAACAGGGCTAGGTTCGAGGCTTTTTTTCCTTGTATTTTAAATAACTGTGGGAATAACGGAACTAGTGACGTGACATTTACCAGCATAAACTGTTTAATCATTCTGAGAGTTTTTCCAGAAATTCCGGAAATTAATATTTTAAATCACTGATGTGATTCACTAGCTATACCTACGCCATAAGTTTTCTCTAGTGACACGTTTTTGGCTTTGAAGTTCAGGTGGTGCTCCATGAAACGTGTCGCAGCTCAGAGATCAAATTTATTTATTCTTAGATTAACACCCAAATCGGGAGCTGAGATTTGACAAAAATAAAAAAGAGTAAACCTACATTTGCAAATATGTGAATGCGTTTTCACGAATTTATAGTTTATTTTTATTTCTTTTTGTTGCTAGTGGCGCTTTGGTGCACTTCTGGCTCGGTGAAATTTTAAGTTACTCTTCGAAACTATTCACCGATTTACGTACTCCAAAAGCAGGATAATATCTTATTTTAGCTAAACAATTCTATGTTTTATACTGATTACCCATTTTTAGACACTGAGGCATTAAGCAGACCTGCAGACGTCAGATGCGCCTGAGGTGCTACCTTGCAAGAAATTCCTTCCGCGGGTCGTTTCGGTAAAACTTCTTCAATGTGCTAGCACATCACAATATCTTGACCGTGATTGCTAGCTGTATTTATGCTGGCTAGAACCATAATATTTTGTTCTTTTTGCATCAGATCAGTAATTTAAACCATATTATTACTCGAAGAGAGTGTTATTGGCACATCGAAAATTGTATGATGTAAACCGGACACAAAATAACCCAGCTCAGGAAAGAGGCTAGAATCGCTATCATTTAGCACACGATTCAGTTGTTATTTATTGTTTAGTTGTTGTTTGTTTTTTAGTTTAGTTATTGTTGGCAACATTTGTTTGGTTATTATCAATACAATTTAGATGAAAAACGTTCTGTAGTATTTCAGCAAAGCCTGTTTTTTTTTTCTGGGAGCATATGGTGAATTTCCTTGATTTGCTGCAGTGCTGGTGAGCAATCCTGATGCGTTCAGATGTCAACAAACATCTGAAATCCGGTGACCCGCACAATGTCTGTAATTATCGTCCAATATCAGCAACCTTACCCTTTCTTAATAAGATTTTTGAAAAAAATCCTGCATTCGAGACTCACAAACTTTTTTAACAAGTTTTCAATAATTTCTGACGATCTGTTTGGTTTCCGTAAGGGAACCAACACAACTATGGCTATATTTTATTTAGTTCTAGACCTTCTCAAGACGTATCATTCTAAAGAATACTGTGTTGCTCTTTTTCTGGACCTACAAAAGGCCTTCGATTGTGTCAATCACCAAGTACTATTGGGTAAGCTCCACCGTTATGGAATTAGGGGGACTTTCCTTACACTTATCCAGTCTTACCTCACAAACCGAGAGCAGTTCGTCGCATTGAATGAGTTTAATTCCCCCTTAAGGCCCATCAATATAGGTGTACCCCAGGGCTCTCTACTTGGGCGTTTATTCTTTAATATTTTTATTAATGATATCGCTTCATCTTTTAATGTGAACTGTAAGCTTTTGCCGACGACGCCATGTTCTATGTCTCGAGAAACGCGTATGACGAAGCGTGTGACAATATATCAGAGCTGTCATTGAATCTATCGAGATGGCTTCTAGCAAACAAGCTAGTGGCACGTACAGACAAGACCAAGTTGATGCTTTTTACTCCCAGACCCGTCTCCGTTTTACGTGACAGCACTTTCAATGGGACAATTTTACAATGGGTAGATGAATTCAGGTATTTTGGTTTAATCCTAGATAACAAGATCTCCTTCAATAAACACATCAACCACGTCTGTCAGGGACTGAGTAAAGCCCACGGAGTTCTGCGTGCCTTATCAAATGTATTGCCTTTTCCTTCATTAGACTCCTTCCTAGTCTAGCACGTTACCAAACCAACCCATTATAGAAGTAAACAGACTCCCAATATTCTAGACCTGGTGTTTACCAGTGATGAATCAATGTTGGATGAGCTTCGTCACGAGGCAGCTCAAGGAAATATTCAAGTCTACATAGAACTAGGCGCTCCATCAGTTTCCCTATACAGGGAAGGAGGGTGATGGGGCGATAGCTGGCCAGCAGGGTTGGGTCTTTACCTGGTTTTAAGATGGGGCAGGTGATACCTTGCTTCCAGCTCTCTGGCACTGATCCGGAGCTCCAGCATTTGTTCAACATATCCAGAAGCTCAAGTTTGACTGGGGATGGTAGTTTTTGAAGAAACACATTCATCACATTGTCATGGCCTGGAGCAGTATTCTTTAGAGCCTGGAGAGCCTGGAGAGCCAAGTTCAACTCGCCTGGTGTGAAAGGTTCAGAGTCAAAATGAGTGAGTTGGGACAGCTTGGTGTTAGCTGCCCTGACTTCCTGGGAAGGAACTGGAGCTTCATAAAAGGAAACCAGTGGTGCAGATGCTTTCCCGAATTCATCTGACATGGGAAAGTTTGAGAGAGGTGGGGTAGGCATGTATGGGAGAGTTTTGCCTTTGTTATGGGCTGTCACTCTTACTGCTGGAGAGTGGTGGTTACCTTGCTCCCACTTGGGGAAGTAACGCTCCCCCAGTTCCGAGTTAATGTAGAGTTGTTTTTAGAATCTTGAAATTCAAGGTAAACATCAATATTTGTGTTATCAGTGCTCTCCATCTCATTCTCTTTGCCCTTTTTGCAGACCATTATTTCATGTGTCAGTGGTGATTGAAATTCCAAATCTTCTATCAGCCGTTACCTTATATTTACTACTACCTCTTCTTGGTGAGTAGTAGTTGCCAAAATATACTTTTAAATCACTGCTCATATATTTATTGATGAAGATTTTAATGTCGTGGTTTTGAGAATACCGTTATAGATGAGAAATATATTTATCTGTTATCCTGCGTGATAGTTTATTGTGTATATATGTTTTGAAGTTTGTATTGATGTTGTGTTTAATAATAGTGTGTTCAGGTGTTGATAATGTAAATATTTTACAGAAGCATCTTCAAGTACTTCACATAAGCGACCCATGCCCCGTTTGCCCGGTTGTCCGGTAGTCCGTTTTTTTGGTTGCAGTGGACCTACTGCAGTTGCCCAGATCAAGAGAGGGCAATGTAGCATGTTTGGTTGCAATTGACCATTATTCAAAATGGCTGAGTGTGGTTCCGTTGCGCGATAAGACAGCATCCTCAGTGGTTAAAGCATTTGCTCATCGCATACTGCCAACAATGATTCGCACTCCTGACCGCTTGTTGTCGGACAATGGTCCTGAATTTCGTAGTTCACTCTTTACCGATCTACTCTGCACGTNATCAGTGGTTAAGGCATTTGCTCATCGCATACTGCCAACAATGATTCGCACTCCTGATCGCTTGTTGTCGGATAATGGTCCTGAATTTCGTAGTTCACTCTTTACCGATCTACTTTGCACGTATGGTATTAAACACATTACAACCACACCGTATCAACCAAGTAGTAATGGATGTGTGGAAAGAGTAAACCGTTCAGTGACAGAGATCCTTCGAAATTTGGCAACGTCATCAAGTTGGGACAAGGAACTAGCCCGTGCCGTCATTATTTATAACCATACCAGGCACTCAGAATTGCAGATGTCACCAGCTGAGTATCTGCTTACTAAGAAGCACGTGGTGATTGACACACCAGTGGTTACAACAGAGGACCTAATGCTCTGGTCACCAGGAAATCCTAGATTCAAGCCATTTGCAGTTGGTGATCTAGTGAGGAAAAAGATAAATTTTGGAAATCGATGTGTGAAAAACAAGTTTCAGCCTCGTTTTGAAGGACCCTATGAAGTTGTTCAAGTACATGACAACAAAGTGACTTACAAAATAAGACCTTTGCATGGTGGCAATGTGGTCCCTGCTCATCATAATCAGCTTGCGACCTGGAAGACTTCACCTGCATATCTGAACTTTGACACCTCCAAGGATCTTGGTGGTGATGTTACCTGCAGTCGATCAGAGTTGTCTGAAGCTTCGCTGGTATCTTCAGAGACTTCTCTAACTTCCCTTCTGTCTTCATCATCAGACTCCACTGGTGAATTCTCGGGATTTGTGCAGCCAAATCATGCCGCTAAATTCCCTGATACCTCTCCAGTAAATGAGCTGAATGCAGAGAGAGACTCAACATCATCATGCATTAGAACTGAAGGCAGAAGACATAAGGTGCCAACTTTTGATATGGGGCAACCTTTCCCTAAGTCTTGTACTGCAGGTGCAGGAGAGCCTGTTGTTGATTTGCAGTCCAAGGATGGTAATGAGATGAATGGAGAATCTTCCAAGTTGCATTCTGGTGTAGTGTTACCAGTTGATGGTGAGACATGGGATATGTCTTCAATTAGTAGTGTTAAGAGTTTACCAGAAGCTAAATTAATGAAGCGAGAAAAATTGTATCTACAAGTGGCCAAGTTTGTAAAGAACTACATCATTAAACTTCTGGATGAAGCATGTGATAGAGTGGTGGTCAGCCCGAGAGAACAATCAATGGTCCAGGAAGATGGATCATTTTCAGGATTTGCTGCTGCCATCCTCACAGCTGATGAAGATAAGATAGCTACTCCAGTTGTATCAACTGATGAAGAGGCTCTGTTGAGTAGAACTGGTTGTGAACGTCTGCAAAATTCAGTTTGTGATGCTGAGTCAGGCAGTACTAATTGTGATAAGTTGGCTGTGATCCCTGATTTTAGACCTGTAACCAGATCTCGAGGTTTAGTTGCTGATCTACCTAATGTGATGGATGTTCCTGTTGAATATGTTAAGTCTTTGAACAAGTAAATTTTGTAATTGTAGTATTAAGCAAAGTAGGCTGTAATTTAGGTAGATTGGTTGGCTAAGAGATGTGAAGGAGAGCACTGGAGGGGGGGTGTGTTATGGGCTGTCACTCTTACTGCTGGAGAGTGGTGGTTACCTTGCTCCCACTTGGGGAAGTAACGCTCCCCCAGTTCCGAGTTAATGTAGAGTTGTTTTTAGAATCTTGAAATTCATGGCAAACATCAATATTTGTGTTATCAGTGCTCTCCATCTCATTCTCTTTGCCCTTTTTGCAGACCATTATTTTATGTGTCAGTGGTGATTGATTAAAGTTCCAAATCTCCTATCCGCCATTATACCGTACTCACACTACTGCCTGAAGTTGGTGAGTAGTAGTTGCCAAGATATACCCTTTTTAATCACTGATCATATATTTATTGATGAAGATTTTAATGTCGTATTTTTGAGAATACCGTTATAGATGAGAAATATATTTATCTGTTATCCTGCGTGATAGTTTATTGTGTATATATGTTTTGAAGTTTGTATTGATGTTGTGTTTAATAATAGTGTGTTAGGTGTTGATAATGTAAATATTTTACAGAAGCATCTTCAAGTACTTCACATAAGCGACCCATGCCCCGTTTGTCCGGTTGTCTGGTAGTCTGTTTGTCCAGTTGCCTAGTTGAACAGTTGCCCAGTTGTCAGGTTTCCCCGTTATACGGTTATCTGGTTACCCAGTTCCCCAGTTAATGGTTAAACAGTCATTCAGTAGTTGGTTAGGTTTTTGATTTAGCACTCTCTTAGGTTTAAATTTTAAGTCCCTTAATAATGAAGTTTTGTATAAGAATTAAATAAAGTTGAACAAAAAGGAGAAAAACACCTGGTGGACAGGGATGGCTATAAGGGGAGTTGGGAGGCCATCTTTTATTTAACCTTTTAGATTTTAAAGAACCTTGAATACCTTCCCTCGCTTAAGTAGTAAAGACAACCCATTACAAGGGTAGGAAGTGATGATTCAATGCAACGCTCAGTGGTGGACAACTATTACTCTCTGGGCTATTCGCTTCAGAATATGGTGGCGTAAATCTCCTAATATTCGAAGGAAAATTATGTCATGGGCTGGTTTCCAATGGATGGCTTAGTCCACGGCTGATTGGTGGTCATCTGGAAATATGCTAGGTGTTCCTTTCAAGGCTGATTGGTGCACAAAGTTGGTGATGCACGGCTGCGTACCCAAGCGGAGGAGTTGTACCTTCACAACTTCTTGATGGGAATGCAGCCATGCACCACCAAATTTGTGCACCAATCAGCCCTGAAAGGAACGCCTAGCATATTTCCGAATGACCACCAATCAGTTGCGTATTAACCTTGCCGTCAGTAACCAGCCCCTGACATAATCTTGCTTAAAAAATTAAAAGCTTTACGCCACCATATTCTGAAGCAAATAATCTAGAGGATAACGGTTGTCCACCACTGAACGTTGCATCAAATCATCACTTCACACCCTGACTTTAGCTCGAACTATAATTAGCTGACAACAAACTGTGACCAACCAGCCCAGTTCACCAGTGAAACTACATGCATCCTGCCGTGCACCACCAGATGGTCACTTTTATCTCACAATATCAGGGGTTAGGTTTCAGAAAGTATAGTTCTGTTCCAAAATATATCATCCGCTGACGAGCGACTTCCACAGCTTTGCTAAATTACGTATTTTTTAGCTCACAGCATCTGGGGTTAGGTTTCAGATAGCATAGTTCTGTTCCAAAATTTGTCGTACGATGTGTGGCTGTTCGACCGTAGGTTGATTCGACACACAGGACAGATACGGACGGCTCCGTTGCACTACATCTGGGTGTTGTAAAATTTTTTCGTGTATTGGCAGACGATGAAGGGCCATTCTATGTCAGGCTACTTTCCTGTGGGCTGATCATGTGGGCTGATTTAATTCAATGGATTTAATCTGTCTGGTGGCTTGTGGCTTATAATGTTACAGTCAAAAAGTGTAAAACTCACCTCTTGCTGGGTGCATAAGCCTGCACCATCTGGGCCCAGCTCCCCGCCGTCGATCCAATCACGTACAGCTCGTGAGGAGGGAAGCGCAACCGTGCAAAACCAATTTTGTGCAACAATAAGCCCTGTATTGAACACCTTGGATCTCCCCGGGCATCCACCAATCAGCCGTCAGCCACTCTGTTTTGTCCTCCTGCGGCCTTGCATAGAACCTGCCGTGCACCACCAGTCCGCGGACCAAATATGACTTCCGGGCATCAACAAATTACATAATTTTACGTTCACCACATCTGAAGTTAGGTTTCAGTTTATCGTCCTTTGACGACTGGCTGTTCGACCGAGGGCTGGTTTGACACACGGCCTAGATATGATTGTCCAGAAGTTTTGAAGGCTACGTTCCAGAAGGCAGGAATCATGATGGTCCATTACATTCAGGGCAGTGTTGGTCTTCGGCAGGTGACCCGGGAGGAGGCGTGTCTGGTAGTGGCACTGCCAACAGTGCCCAACACAGCAGTGTCAGTCACTGGCATGGATAACTAACACGTACAAGCTGGATAACTGGGCAACCAGAACCGTATACCCAAATAACAGTATAACTGCTAACTGCTTACTGCTACACCGGACAACTAGGCAACTGGGCAAACGGACAACCGGGCTACCGGACAACCGGGGCATGGGTCCCTCATGAAAGTACTTGAAGATGCTTCTGTAAATTATTTAAGTTATCAACACCCCAGTGTGCAGAGAGAGGATGAATATTGCAAGATCTTTGGCAACGCTTCAGTAGCAAAATTTACGCCTTCAGAAGATCTTGCCGACACGTTTAGATTGAAATTCTTGCATTTAATATATTTGTCAGTCTTCGGCCAACTATTTAAAAAAAGTAAGGTTTCCGATATGTTGGATGGAAGATGGATCAGGATGCAGTGAAGCTTGTCCGGAAATCAGTTGCGATGAGTTCCCACCAAAAAATGTAAACATCAAGCTTACGATTACGTAGTTGCGGTCACATTACAGGGTCAGACTGCATTATCACATGTTCAGTTGACACTTGCTGTACATTTGGTGAATTGGACTGTTTTTAGGGTGAAATTAGTAATTTGGGATAACACGTGCATGCAACCTTGTAAATAAGTTTGTGGCTTGTAAATAGTTTTTCATTACTCAGCGTAAATGGCTTTTCATTAAAAATTACCTGGCGACGCATCTTAAAATTACCTGGCGACGCTTATAGCTTAAAAACCCATATATTGGCAAGAATGGCGACGCTGCATCCACCCTCTGCGCCCTGGTCAACACCTAACACACTGGGAACGCAGCCGTGCACCACAAATTTTGTACACCAATAAGCCCTGAATCGAACGCCTTGGATCTTTCCGGACATCCACCAATCAGCCGTGAATGGAATCTGCTATCCGTAACCGATCATTGACATCCTTCTGCTTTGAATATTTTGAGCTCCACACCCCCCAGACGCGAGGTCGAATAGCCTAGGGTCGAATGGCCGTCCACCACTGAACGTTGCGTCGAAGCATCACTTCATACCCTGGCCACGGCTCGAATTGCAACTTGCGCGCAACAGCCTGCGACCACTTGGATTTGCCCACCTCCGGCCTTGCATAAAACCTGCCGTGCACCACCAGGCCGTCGGTCGAAAGAGCCGTGCGACTGGCTGAGTCAGGTTAGGTTAGCCTGTTAGGTTAGGTTGGGTTAGAACTCGGCTGCAGCGTTCGACCCGCGGGCGTTCGACCGAGGGCTGGTTCAACGCACTGCCTAGATACGGACAGCTTGGTGGCGGATATCACATTCGCTGCAAGGCTCCGGCGCGCTATGTCCGAGTGGTGTAAAATTTTTTCGCGGTACGGCGGACAACGCTAGGCCATTCGATCGCCGGCTGTTTCTCCTGAGGGCTGATTGGTCTAATTCAATTGATTCGTTCTGTCTGGTGGCTTTGGGCTGCCTATATGATTTTCCAGAAGTGTTGAAGGCTACGTCCCGGAGGGCAGGAGTCATGATAGTCCATTACATTCAGGGCAGTGGTGGTCTTCCACTCTTTGGCAGGCTTCCCTAACACACTATTATTAAACACAACATCAATACAAACTTCAAAACATATATACACAATAAACTATCAAGCAGTTAGCAGGATAACAGATAAATATATTTCTCATCTATAACGGTATTCTCAAAAACACGACATTAAAATCTTCATCAATGAATATATGAGCAGTGATTAAAAAAGGTATATTTTGGCAACTAGCCAACTACTACTCACCAACCTCAGGCAGTAGTGTGAGTACAATATAATGGCGGATAGGAAATTTGGAATTGTAATCACCACTGACACATGAAATAATGGTCTGCAAAAAGGGCAAAGAGAATGAGATGGAGAGTGCTGATAACACCAATACCTAGTATAGATAATGTTCACCATGAATTTTAGGATTCTAAATAATTTCACATTAACTCGGAAGTTCGGAACTGGGGGAGCGTTACTTCCCCAAGTGGGATGAAGGTATCAAGGTAACCACCACTCTCCAGCAGTAAGAGTGACAGCCCATAAGTCATAACAAGTAACAACATTCTTGAGGGGGATCATGATACTGATAGTCAATTCGAAGCACGGCAGTGGTGGTCTCCAACAGACGTCCCAACTCGGGCAACTTTTTTTTTTTTTTAATTTGATTTTAAGACTTCAGGTGTGAAGCAGTCACACCTCCCAGCCTGAGCACAACTTGATTTTTCTTGAAAACTCCAACTCAACTGCCTCTTCACTTCACTTTGAATCTCTCCTCATGCTCTCACAAAGGGGTTTTTGTGTGGAAGAAAATAACAAAGGAATTAGGCACTGATAATTTTCATAGGGTGTTCACCATGCTGCATTTTAGCAGGTATTGTCCCAGGTGATGAATGACTGCAGTTCTCCTTTTTTGGGGAATATCACCCCCTCCCAGAGCTGTGATGAGGTTCCAAGGAAGTAAAATGTTCTCCAGATTTGAGCAAAACTCCCTCCTCTGATTGATGTATAGCGAACAGTGCAAAATGAAATGCTCAATTGTGTCTTCTGTGTTGCATGTGGGGCAGATGCCGGAATTGACCAAATTGAAGCGGGCCAAGTGTTCTTTCACACCAGCATGACCAAGCCGCAGACGAGCCACAGCACATTCAACTGAGCGAGGTAGCGGTCCATAGTCCACATAATTTGCTGTCTCTCCCAAGCCCAGTCTGAAGGTTCCCTTCCCTGAAGACTGCACTTCCTCTGACCACCAGAGTGACCAATATTTCAAGAATTTGTTCTTTAACAGACAGAGCCACTCCTCAAAGCACAAACTGGATCTGGCAGAGCGATCATTTGCATGTGCAAGGTTTGCTATTCTGTCAGCCACTTCATTCCCACGAATGTTGCTATGGCCACGGACCCAACACATCATCACTCTGTCGAGCCCCTTGATTTGCATCAGTTTATGAATTTGAGCAATGATTGAGCAATAGGAGCAAACTGACAGTGAAGAAAGAATTTGCAGTGCTGCTCGTGAGTCAGTCAGGATCAGAATTGGTTTATCCTTCAGAGATTCATCAGTGATGGCAAGCTGCATGGCTTTGAGTATAGCAAATAATTCAGCACCCAGTATGGTGTGCACTGGATTCAGCAGCCACCCAGTAGCCAGGTTGGTAGATGGCAGGTAAAGACCTGCGGACACTGATCCAGTAGCAGAACGTGATCCATCAGTGTAGATCTGCACATGCTGAGGATAGTTCTGCTTCCAAAAGTCTTGAAAACAATTCTCAGTGATTTCACGAGGCATTGAATTGACATCAGAGCTCAGCAGGTCCAGACAGATGCTGGAAGAAAGATCCACGTGAGGTGGAAAACACGATAGCAGCGAAGTTGGAACACGTT